>NC_134483.1:44879313-44919313 GCF_040206685.1 Ascaphus truei | reverse complement strand
CTTGGGTGAAATTGTCTGGAACAATAGTTCCTTACTTTGCGATTCTGGTGTGTCGCCATCAGATCGATGTCTGGTTGACCCCATCGCTCTACCAGTTCTTGAAATACTCCTGGATTTAACGCCCATTCTCCTGGGTGAATAATATTGCGACTTAGAAAGTCTGCTGTGACATTTTCTAGTCCTGGGATATGTATGGCTGTGATATCCGACAAGTGGCACTCTGCCCAACCGAGTATTTCTGCTGTGAGCTTCATCAGCTTTCTGCTCCTGGTTCCTCCTTGTTTGGCTATATATTTGACCACAGAGCTGTTGTCTGATTCTATCTTTATACAGCCACCTCTTATTTCGTCCTGGAAAACCTCTAGGGCTTTTTGTACTGCCTTTAATTCCAGTAGATTTGATGGTAAGTGGTTTACCTGATTTCCCCAGGTTCCTTGCACCACTTTTTCTCCCATCTGAGCCCCCCAACCTGTCTTGCTCGCATCTGTTGTAATTTTTAACCAGTGCACAGGTTGTAGCGTTTTCCCTTTGACCAGGTTCTGGGTATCTTCCCACCATTTTAACTCTTGTTTTGTTTGTGGGTATAACAAGATTCTTTGTCTTGTGTCTTTGTGATTCCCGTTCCATTGCTGTAGAAAATTGTTTTGCAGAGGTCTCATGTGCAACGCTGCCCACTTTGTGACGCTTAATGTTGAAGCGAATTTCCCCAGGAGTCTCATGCATTCTTCTGCAGAAGTCCTGGTAGCTTTTCTGAGCCTCCTTGTTCGCATGGCTATGTCTAGCCTCTTTGCCTCTGGTAATCTCACTTCTCCTTTCTCTGTATCGAATTCTACTCCCAGGAATTTTAAGAGCTGAGTGGGTACCAATTGGCTCTTGTCTCTGTTTATTAACCAACCGTGATCTTCTAGGAAGGTTATAACCATCTTCTGGTCCTGTTGGAGTTTCTCCCGATCCCTTGATTTTACCAGGATGTCGTCCAGGTAAGGGTATATCTCTACCCCCCTTTCTCTCATTTCTGCCACTAACGGGGCTAGGACCTTTGTAAATGACCTTGGGGAAGTTGCCAGACCAAATGGTAGTGCTGTGTATTGATAATGCTCCTGATTTACTGCAAACCTTAGGAATCTTTGATGTCCTTTTGCTATCGGTACATGTAAATAAGCGTCTTTTAAGTCTATCGCGACCATCCAGTCTCCTGGTTGTACCTCTTGTATAATCAGATTTACAGACACCATCTTGAACTTTCTTATCTTCAAGAATGTATTTACCCTTCGTAGGTCTAGGATTGCTCTGTAATCCCCTGTAGGTTTCCTTACCAAAAATATTCTGGAATAAATTCCGCTTCCTCTGCTTTCCTGAGGTACCCTTTCTATTACTTCTGCCTGTAGTAATTTCCTTAAAGCTATCTTCATCTGCTTTTTCTTTTCTTTGGAGTGTATCCATGTTATTACTCCCATATTTCTTTTTGGTACCTCCCTGAATTCCATACTGTATCCTTGACGAATGGTTTGTAACACCCACTCGTCCTGTATTGTTTGGGCCCATGCTGTGTAAAACATTCTCAGCCGTCCTCCTACGGACAACTGCTGGGCCCTCTGACCTTCATGTGGATTTATTCTTTGTGAATGATCCTCTTCCTCTAGAGCCACGAAAAAGCCGGTTCTGGCCACCTCTCCATGTTGTCTGCCTTGGAGCAGCCCTACCAGGTTTGTATGCCTTTGCTTCTCTATATTGATTTTTATTCATCTGTTGAAGATTCAATCTCCTGGCTCTGTATTCCTGTGGCAAAAAAATACTCTTTCCCCCTGATGCCTTTGTTATTATTGCATCAAGTTTGCTGCCGAATAAGAATTCACCTTCAAATGGCAATGTACATAAAGTGTTCTTTGATGGTGTGTCAGCCATCCACTGTCTGAGCCATAAAGCTCTTCTTGCAGATACCGCCAGTGCCATAGACTTGGCTGCTATTTTTACTGCATCCAATGAGGCTTCTGCAATGTAATCAGTTGCCCATTTCACCTCTGACAATGCCTTAAGAATAGTACTTCTTTTTACACCTTTGTCTATTGCCTCATCAATATTGGCAATCCACACTCGCATAGCCCTAGCAGTTGATGTAATTGCTATAGCTGGCTTGTAGGCTGTTCCTGCCGTAACATATGCTTTCTTTAATGCATAATCCACCCTTTTATCCATAGGATCTTTTAATGACGCTGCCTCTTCTAAGGGGATTGTGGTCTTTTTTACTATTCTGGAAATAGCAAGATCCACCTTTGGGCTAACCTCCCAATTTCTCATTTCCTTTTGTGGGAATGGATACATTTTCCCCAATCTTTTAGGCGCAAATATTTTGGCATCTGGTCGGGACAATTCCACCTGAATAAGATCTTTAATTACTTGATGGATGGGGAACTCTCTATCCTTTCTTTGTCTTGCCCCAAAAAGTTTATCTCTCTTATGGGTTAACTCCTCAGAGTCTTCTAATTCCAATGCCAGCCTCATGGCTTTAATCAGTGGATCCACAACTTCTATATCAAATTCAGATTCCTCTTCCTGAATCTCTAGTTCTGATGAATCCCTTTCTGCCTCTGATACTTGGAAACAATCAATCTCAGACTCATCTGACGAAAAACCTTTCCCTTTATCCAGACTGGTTTGGGATCTAGATCTTTTTTGCGTAGGGTTAACAGCTTGCTGGACTGCTTCATCCACACTCTGTTTAACTGCCTCCTTCATTAACACAAGGAAAGTGCTCATCTGTTCACTGGTATCACCTGCTGCAGTTTTAATACATTCTTTGCATAATTTCTTTCCTATAACAGCTGGATTTTCACATGCTGCACACCACTTCGTTTTTTTAGTAACTTTTCCTTTACTTTTATGTTGCAAGGATTCCCCAGCCCCCTTAGAAGATTCCGCTTCTGGGAGGGTAACCAACGCACTAAATTATAAAAACAAAATAAATGCTAAACATACACCCTAATGCATATATATACCATCTCTTTTTTCCCATTGTAGAACTAAACTAAGGACTCACCCAGACTTGGGAACTGATGTTTTGGGTGTTTCCAGTTTTGCATCCATATCCAGCACTTGGCTTCTCCCTGCTGAGCGTTCCATGCTGCAGCTTCACTCACACATCCTCGTGTGGCCGTCGCATCCGTGACGTCATCCAGTGCTTGTGCTCGTGCACCCGCACGGCTCGCGTGCACTGCAACGCACTTGCCGGCCTGCACGCGCGCGCTCCCGAGCGGCTACGTGCCTTGTACCCTTCCCCGCAGTATCCTGCGGTCCTCTGAACCTCCTCGGTTTCCCGCAGCTTCCTGGGGTAGTACCGCCGCGTTGCCACGCTGTTGCGGTCTCAGAGCTCCTCCGCTCGCAGCTGTTGCTGCTCCCCCTTCCGCTGTGGCGGGCTGCCGGGTACTTTACCGCAGCGTACTGGCGCTTATGCGGTGAGTCTGGGCCTCCATGGGTCCCTGCTGCAGCTATTGTGCGCCTCGTGTCTTGGGCATTGCACTAAGTTCCTCCTGCTGCAGCCGTTTCCCCCCACCCAACAGGGGCACCCCCGACTCTAAGGGGTCTCCGACTTGCCCCCCGCAGGGCGCACCGCGGAGCTTCAGGGGAGAGAGGTTGAGACCCTGGTTCTCTGCACAAAGTGCAGTAGGTGAGCCCTGATTAAAAAATAACAAATCCTACACCTAGCTGTGAGGACAGGAAAAAGACTAGTGTGCAGGTAGAGGGAGGGGCCTTATATGGTCTACCTGCAAAAGTCTACTTCCTGTCCTACCTAAAGTGAGAAGGGATTAACCCAATGGTGCCCACTGCCAGGGTGATCAGGAAAGTGTGAGTTGGCAATTGTCGTTACTTGGCGAATTAAACCTTTTATCACTGATTTTATACAAGGATCGGGCGCTTTTTCTTTTCTTTTTTTCTAATAGGTATCGTGGGAGGTTGGTGAGCCCAAGAGAGAAGCAGCCTGGACTTAATTTTTTCAGTAAAAAGGACTCATAAGGACATTTAAGTACAGTTTATTTTTCAATTTTTATTGTTTTTTCATTCATGATTCATATGTTATTATAATTTGTTGGGTTATTTATATTTTTTCACTAATTTTTCATTTTTTCATTGCCATACATTTTTTCTTCTTTTTTATATATTACATTTTTGGTTAATTAAGTAACAATTTTTCATATATATTTTACGTTTTTTATTTTTTATTTATATTTTTTTTCGTAATTATCCACTGTTACCTCACCACAATCCATTTTGGATTATATTTTATTGTAAATAGACATCTGTGCTGGGTGTATCATCTTGCTGCATGAGATCAAAATATAGCAGTTTGGGTGTCACTGACAGGGGCGCTGTCTTATTATCTTCATATATACACATATATATATATATATATATATACATATACACATACATATACATATACACATACACACACACAATAAAAATAACACATTACACAACCTACCTCACAGCTAATCTAGAGTTTGGTAAAGAGGGGGGGGGGGGGAGAGGGGACTGGAAGCCATCAGAGCACCCAACCTCCCTCACCTCTCAGTGTGGCATCACCTCGCTCCCTCATGCCTGGTCTCTTCCCGCTTCTCCCCGATGGCCACAAGTTAACTGCAGAGACGGTCACCGAGAACTGCGCCTTGCCCCAGTCGCCGCCAGGGCTGGCATCAGCACCCAATGAAGTTTGGCGCTCGCGTTAGTAAAGCATGATTAAGCGTGCTCCTGCTGGTCATGGTGGTTACTGACAGGTCAGTCAGCATTGCCAGCGCCAGGACAGAAAATGTAGGCGGCGCCTGGGCAACCGGAATTTTCCATTCCCGCACCCGAGATACATTAGGCCTCGGGCATGGTCAGCACTTAGGCGCTGACCCGTGCTGAGGCGTGCTGCTGCTCGGCACTGAGCCCCTGCAGCCGCAATGAGAGCGGCTTTAGCAGGGGCTTGCGCACGCTTCCGCATGCCTGCGGAAGCGGGTGTCTTAACAAATGTTATGTTTCAGAGCTCGCCGGAGCGCAGGGCCGGTCACGTGAGCGGTTCGCCCAACGAGGGCGTACCAGCTCCGTGACGTCAACGGCCCGCTCCCCCGGGACACGCCCACGGACGGCGCGCACTCTAAGGCCAAGGAAAGCACCGCTTTCCCTGTGCCTCAGCGCGCCTCCGCATGGGTGAAGTGTCTATGGACTAAGCCTTACAAATGCAAAATATATTTAAAATTAGCTTATTTCCTAGGTGTCTCCCCACCTGTTGTATAGAGGAGTGTTTTGGGAGGTATTTAAGTCAATGGGTACTCTACTAAATATAATTCAGATGCAAGAATCTGCGCTTCTCTGTGGACTCACATAACACAGAAGATAAACAAAACACAAATAGAGAAAAGAAAGGAATCATGTGTAGTATGTAACACCTCCCCCCCCCCAATCGCAGATAGGGACCATGGGGGGAAATCTACCGGGTGTGGTGCGTTACCTGATAGGCTCACAGAAGGCCTGAACCTCCGCAACTGGGAGCCTGGGGTTACCTGATCATTCGTACACAGCGCCTCCACCTGTAAGCGTTCCCACCTGAGTGGGATGGTCCTCTTACAGGAACCACAATAATAAGACATGCACACAGTGTATGCTAACAACTGTTTTACTATTGCTACTAATAACCTCGGTACCCTATACCACACAGCAGGATGCATATAAAACACAGACACCATAGATATTCCCCAAAGTACCTGGGTGCTGGACACCAATTCCCTGATGTCCCTTATGTCCCTTATGTCCAAACCCACGCCATGTGTTGGAGATAGCGCTATCCCTTGACGTGTTGGTGCACTACTATAGATACCTGCCCGGCTCCAGCCACGGGTGCCGCAATACAACTGGATTGGATTCGCCTGATCCGACGAGACGTCCTCCTACGCGTGGGGTGAATTCCAGCGTGGATAATATCACCATGCACCGCACCGTCTCCACCTTGAGCGGATCCGTCTGCAGCCGGCAGGCCGCAGTCTCTGCTTAGCAGGGGCCTCCGGGAAGATAGTCTCTATATATAGAGGGGTCTGAGCCCAGACCCAGGAATCAGGCTGCGCGCCACTGAGTGCTTCCTTAACTTAACCCAAACAGCTAAAGGAGCAGAACTACTCACATAGGGCCTGTCCCTGAAGCAACCACAAACTGGGGCAATGGTAACAGTTATCTGGGGCCTATGGGGTTAACTGGCCTAGTGCAAGGGGCTACTGTTCCCTTGCACCCTCACTCACCCAGCTCCCTGCTCCAACTGCCTCACTGCAAGCCCGCGAAATGTATCTAATTGCGGCTGCCGGGAATACTTGGCCTTCATTGGCTACACGGGAGCCCCTGGTGCCTTCCTCCCTTGGCCTCATGGGAATTGTAGTCCCATGGAGGCTACTAATGTATTGGGGCCGCGTGCGCGATCCCAGTGCGCATGCGCGACTTTCTAATGGCCGCCGCAACTCCCGCACTCCATCTGCGCATGCGCGACCACTGCGCATGCGCGCGCATATACAATGGCGGCCCCCGCTAGCCAGGTGCGCCGCAGATCCTCCCAAGCCTCGGAGCGCTCTCTGCTTCGGCCCCCACCCTTGCGAACAGCCGGCGGGTCCGTCGCTGGCTCCGGCGGCACCCGCGACCGCACTGAAGGCAAGGAGGGGGGTCTCTGGGAGCCAAAGGGGACCAAGGCTACAAGTACGTTCCAAAATAATTTACTATGGCGAAGCATACAACACACACTTACAAACTGGACAATCTTTAAGGCGTACTCACTAAGATCTCAGTAGTAGCTCCGGTTGTTCAGTCGCACCTCTCAGCTGGGGCAGCTGTTGTCGGCTCTCAGCTGAAGTTCCCCCCACGTGATCTCTCACAGGCTGCTGCTCTTGGCTACAGTATTTTCCAGGAACTGCCTCCCATCAAAATCCTTATGAACCATCTGCTGAGCCACTAAACTGTTCACTGTATAGTTTTGTATCAGTGTATAATAACGGAGGACTGGCATCCTTGAAACTTTAGCTAAGCAGATCATTCTAATTCGTTCAAACTACACCTAATAATTAACTGGTCACGGCTATTGGTTCATGTTGTTCCTAAGAAGGACAACAATTTTAAATAATTGATGCCATCTACTGTTCCCAAAGTATCAGAGTGGCAGTGACAACAGATTATACAAGTGGTATTAAATAAAAGTCTGAAACACAGAATGCCAAATTTGCCTCCTTGGGTGATTTATATGAGGCACTCTGAAGGATTTTTACTGATTGTTAGGCCTAGTGAAGTAAAACAACATCTGTGGGGGGTGAGGGGAGGTGAAGGGGGGGTGAAGGGGGAGTGAGGGGGGGTTGAGGGGGAGAGGTGAAGGGGGGGAGGTGACGAGAGGTGAAGGGGGGGCGAAGGGGGGGTGACGGGAGGCGAAGGGGGGGCTGACGGGAGGCGAAGGGGGGGCGACGGGAGGTGGAGGGGGAAGGGAAGTGGAGGGGGAAGGGAAAGTGGAGGGGAAAGGGGAAGTGGAGGGGAAGTGGAGGGGGAGGGGAAGGGGGGTGTGAAGGGGGGGAGGAAGGGAGTTGGTGAGGGAGTGCGGGAGGTGAGGGGGGTAGGTAAGTGACAATTAATGTATCATGTGGCCGCTTGCTCCCCCTTCCCCCAGTGTCTGCCGGTCGTCTGTCCCCCCCCCCAAACCTTCCGTCTGTGTCGTCGTCCCCGAAACCTTCCGTCTGTCCCCCCCCGAAACCTTCCATCTGTCCCCCCCCAAAAAAATCTTCCATCTGTCCCCCCCCACCCGAAACGTTCCGCCTGTTGTGGGGCGCGTGCATGCATCGGCCGCTCCCTCACCCGTCCGCCTGCTCGCTCCCTCACCCGTCCGCCTGCTCGCTCCCTCACCCGTCCGCCTGCTCGCTCCCTCACCCGTCCGCCTGCTCGCTCCCTCACCCGTCCGCCTGCTCGCTCCCTCACCCGTCCAGCCGCTCCCACGTGGATCTGAGACGGGAGGCAGCGTGTTGTGGCCACTCCCCCGCTATGTCCCGGGCGCACGCTCCGCTCCCCCGCTGACTGTAGCGGCTGGGGTGTGAGCTTGGAGGCAATGCGGAAAGGGACACAGGGAGGGGAGGGTGTGTGTGTGTGTGTGTGTGTGTGTGTGTGACCTTTGGCCCGTCACTCCGCCTCAGGCCAATGAGAGGTGTGTGGGGGCGGGCAGGCCAAGGGAGCCATCTCCTTGGCCTGAGGCAGAGTGACGGGCCAAAGGTCCAATGTGATTGCACCTAGGGACAGGGAGACACAGGACAACCAGACACGCATACAACGGTTTGAGAAATATATAGATAGATGAGATTGAAAAAAAGACATACGTCCACCAAGTTCAACCTATGCTAAATTTAGACGACAGATACTTATCCTATATTTGTATTTAAAGTATTTTGATCCAGTGGAAGGCAAACAAAAAAAACACCAGTGAAACATTATCCAATGAGATCTCATAAGGCAAATCAGATTTCTCCCTGAATCAACATACTTCCCATGTTTACTTATTTGGTATATCCCTCTATACTATATATTGTCCCTGCACAACATACGGCCCTGCCCCGGCCCGCGACGGCCCCCCTTCAACCCCTCTCCTTCCCCCCTCCTCTCCTTCCCTGGTAAACCCTCGCGGCCGCATGCTGTCTGTGCCCTCTAGGAGCGCGCACCAGCAAACGCGTGCGCTTCCTCTAATCCCCCCTAACCCCCCTTCCCGGCTCCAGCAGGGGAACGCGCTCCACCAGTTCCGCGACCTGGAACTTCAGGGTCTGTTACTAGAGCGCGCTTCCCCCTGCTTCACCTCGCCACCAATTTTAAATAAGTTTTATTTGCCGCCATCGCCGCCATCTACCACCACCTCCTCTCCCTCTCCTCCTGTTGCCACCGCCGCCACCAATGACTCTGTTGCCGCCGATGCCACCTCTGCTACCGCCGCCAACATCATCTGGTAGGCGTGGGGGGGTGGTCATTCATTCATGCTGGATGCTGACTTGGGGGGGGGGGGATGCTGACTTGGGGGGTGGGGATGCTGGATGCTGACTTGGGGGGGGGATATGCTGGATGCTGACTTGGGGGGGGGGGATATGCTGGATGCTGACTTGGGGGGTGGGGATGCTGACTTGGGGGGGTGGGGATGCTGACTTGGGGGGGTGGGGATGCTGACTTGGGGGGGTGGGGATGCTGACTTGGGGGGGTGGGGATGCTGACTTGGGGGGGTGGGGATGCTGACTTGGGGGGGTGGGGATGCTGACTTGGGGGGGTGGGGATGCTGACTTGGGGGGGTGGGGATGCTGACTTGGGGGGGTGGGGATGCTGACTTGGGGGGGTGGGGATGCTGACTTGGGGGGGTGGGGATGCTGACTTGGGGGGGTGGGGATGCTGACTTGGGGGGGTGGGGATGCTGACTTGGGGGGGTGGGGATGCTGACTTGGGGGGGTGGGGATGCTGACTTGGGGGGGTGGGGATGCTGACTTGGGGGGGTGGGGATGCTGACTTGGGGGGGTGGGGATGCTGACTTGGGGGGGTGGGGATGCTGACTTGGGGGGGTGGGGATGCTGACTTGGGGGGGTGGGGATGCTGACTTGGGGGGGTGGGGATGCTGACTTGGGGGGGTGGGGATGCTGACTTGGGGGGGTGGGGATGCTGACTTGGGGGGGTGGGGATGCTGACTTGGGGGGGTGGGGATGCTGACTTGGGGGGGTGTGGATGCTGACTTGGGGGGGTGTGGATGCTGACTTGGGGGGGGGTGGATGCTGACTTGGGGGGGGGGGTGGATGCTGACTTGGGGGTGTGGATGCTGACTTGGGGTGTGGATGCTGACTTGGGGGGTGTGGATGCTGACTTGGGGGGTGTGGATGCCGACTTGGGGGTGTGGATGCCGACTTTGGGGTGTGAATGCTGACTTGGGGGTGTGGATGCCGACTTGGGGGGTGTGGATGCTGACTTGGGGGGTGTGGATGCTGACTTGGGGGGGGGATATGCTGGATGCGGACTTGGGGGGTGGGGATGCTGACTAGGGGGGGATATGCTGGATGCTGACTTGGGGGGGGGGGGATATGTTGGATGCTGACTTGGGGGGGTGGCTGCTGACATGGAATGGGCTGGGGGGCTGCCGATATGGGTTGTGGGGCCTGCCGATATGGGTTGTGGGGCCTGCCGATATGGGTTGTGGGGCCTGCCGATATGGGTTGTGGGGCCTGCCGTTATGGGTTGTGGGGCCTGCCGTTATGGGTTGTGGGGCCTGCCGTTATGGGTTGTGGGGCCTGCCGTTATGGGTTGTGGGGCCTGCCGTTATGGGTTGTGGGGCCTGCCGTTATGGGTTGTGGGGCCTGCCGTTATGGGTTTTGGGGGCAGCTGAAATGGGCTGTGACAGGCTTTTAAAAAAAGACATTTATAATTTTCTATATAAATCTGTTTGAAATTAGACTACATTGTGAAAATATTAATTATTATCATCATCAATGACTTTCCTATTTCCAACAACTACAGCTGCAATGAGTGACAAGAAAAAAAGAAAGTTGGAATCGGAGAATAGATCTTTTAACCCTGAATGGACAAATAAATATTTTTTTACTATGTTCCGAGACAAATTTCTGTGCCTTGTGTGTCGCGAAAAGGTAGCCGTTCCCAAGGAATACAATATTCGGCGCCACTTTGAGACTAAACATCCCGAAGTGGCCAGTTTGGACGCACATGAAAAGAAAATTAAAGCAGCACATTTTGTGAAACGTCTTGATGCAGAACAACAGATTTTCAAGAAAGTGAACACCGAGAGCGAGGCGGCCACCAAGGCCAGTTTTGAAATATCGAGGGAAATTGCTGCAGCTGGAAAAAGTTATTCTGAGGGTGTCTTTATAAAGAAATGCATGCTGATTGGTGTTTCTGGGTTATGTCCAGAAAAGAAGGAAACATTTGAGAATATCAGTCTATCACGTATGTCTGTACAGAGGAGGGTAGCTGACATTTCCACAAATCTTACTGATCAGTTGAAGCAGAAAGCCAGTGAGTTCCGCTTTTACTCTCTAGCAATGGATGAAAGTACAGATTTGAAGGACACGGCTCAACTTCTTATTTTTATTCGAGGTATTGATGGAAACTTTGAAATTACTGAAGAGCTGGTTGGTATGTGCTCCATGACAGGCCGGACAACTGGAAAATAAATATCCACTGAAGTTATAAAGTGCATGAATGATAAGTTGGGAATAGGTTATGAAAACTTGGTTGCCATTTGTACTGATGGTGCACCGGCAATGTGTGGAAAACATGTTGGAGCGGTTACTCTTATTGAACAATTTATCGGTAGACAAATAACCAAACATCATTGTATTATACATCTTCAGGTTCTGTGTAGCAAAGTTTTGAAGTTTGATTATGTAATGTCAATGGTAGTTTCTATTGTTAACTCCGTTCTAAAGGACTGAAACATAGGACATTCCGAGCTTTTCTGGAAGAGGTAGAAGCCGAGTGCAGCGACCTACTTTACCATATGGATGTGAGGTGGTTGAGTCGAGGACGAGTGCTCCAGCGTTTCGTTGCTTTGAAAGAGGAAGTAGTCCAATTCTTTGAACAAGAACCAAGAAAATTTCCTGAGCTTGAAGATGAGTCCTGGAATCATGATCTTTTCTTCTTTTGTGACATTACAACACATCTAAATAACCTCAACATTGAACTTCAGGGAAAAAATAAGCTTATATTTCAACTGTATGCAGCAGTGAAGGCTTTCCAAGTGAAATTGAAGATTTTCAGAAGTCAGCTGTTGAAAGGTGCAATGTGTCACTTTCCCACTTGTGCACAGCGTATCCCTCAGCACAAGCACACCGAGCTAGGAGAAAAATATGCTATGCAAATTGGTGGTCTGATTGAAGAATTTGACAGAAGACTCACATTGTCTAACGAAGAAGACATTCAATTGAGGATGATTGAAGATCCCTTTTTGAGTGGATCCAGCAGAATTGCCATTCCAGTTGCAGTTGAACATTATTGATCTTCAGTGTTCGACGGAGTACAGAAATAAGCACAGAGAAAGCAGTCTGCAGGAATTCTACAGGAGTATAGACCGTGAAAAGTATCCAAATCTTATTGACTCTGCAATGAAAATGTTCAGCATTTTTGGCAGTACCTACATTTGTGAGCAAACGTTCTCAATCATGAATTTGAACAAAAACAAACAACGTTCTTGTCTGACAAATGACAATTTGGAAGACATTTTGAAGACGTCTACTACAAATATGACCCCGGAATACAACAAGCTTGTTGCTATAAAGAGGTGTAATACCTCTCATTAAGTTTCAGATGTTTAGGAAATTAGTTAATTTGAATTAAAGTATTTTAAATGTAATTTTGTTTCAAGTAAACATTGTAAATACATGTGTTATTTTGAATAATAAATGCTGTTTTACCCGTACGGCGGACTCTGTTTTCCTTGTGTGGTGCAGGGGAGGGAGATTGATGGGAGGTGCAGGGGAGGGAGATTGATGGGAGGTGCAGGGGAGGGAGATTGATGGGAGGTGCAGGGGGGAGAGTGATGGGAGGTGCAGGGGGGGAGAGTGATGGGAGGTGCAGGGGGGGGAGAGTGATGGGAGGTGCAGGGGGGGGAGAGTGATGGGAGGTGCTGGAGGAGAAATGACGATGATTATGATGACGATGATGATGATGATGACAATGATGATGACGATGATTTTACCCGTGCGGCCCAATTTTTTTTCCATTGAGCAGTTCGGCCCTTTGCACTTTATGAGTTGTGCAGGCCTGCTCTATACCTTTCCTTTCTAAAAATATATCCAATTTTTTGTTGTTGTTGAAGATATCTATTGTATCTGCTATCATACTCTCCATGGGCAATTTCACATTTGGACTACATTTACTATAAATAACCCTTTCCTTTCTTGCTGGTAAAATCTCCTTTCCTCCAAACTTAAGGGATGACCCAGTATTGTCTGTATTGCTTTTGGGATGAGTAGTTTTTTGAAATCTCCTTCTATTGATAACAAATATATTTGTATATAGTTATGTAGCCCCCTGTAAACAGCACAGGCTATACATATCTTTCTCCTACTGTGGTAAGTCCTGTTAAGGGCAGGCGCCAGTAGTAATCATGGGTTTTCCCCCCTTCACGCCCTGCCCTGAGTGATAGATGCAGGCCCCTGACTCTGCTGCAGGCATGAGACAGAGAGGAGGTCCTGCTGACATCATGAGGGGTGGGGCTGACACTATTTAGCAGCCAATTCCTGTAAGTGACAGTGAGTTCTCATCCGAGTCTACTTCTAGGAAGTCTGTCCTGGAAGTTGGAGGAGAGAAGTAGGTCGAGCTCTCTCCTGGGAGCAGGAGAGATACCAAGAGAACTCTGGCCTATGATAGTTGGCCTATAAGTGAGCAGAGCTCCGGTGGGACCAATGCCTCTCACTCTGATGAGGGGGTGATGGGGAGGATCTACCCCCGCCCAGAGGGGACCCTCTGAGGTGGGCACTGGGGTATTGAGGCCCCGCACAGACCATCCTGTGGAGTACCTCTTAGAGGAAAGGAGAGAGGCTGTACACCTTGGGATTTCTGTGTGTGCGATCTAGAGACAATAAAGAGAGACATTGCTGATCTTACTAAAGACTGTTGTGTGATTCTGGAGCATCCACCCTGGGACCGGGGTCAATCTCTTCTATACGGGTCCTACCCCATACCCTGGGAAGGTATAGAGGATGGAGGCGCTGCACCATCACTAAAAGAATGAGGCAACTACCCCAGAAGCCTGGTCCTGTCTCCCCAACAACATTGCGGGAAGCTCAGGCCCTCCTTTTCCAAGCAGGTATACACCACTCAAGCACATGTAACCAGCCCTCACACACCCTAGATATAGCATCTGTGTCCGGGGGGGGGGAACATGGGTTACAGTTATATCTCCTCTTAGACACCTCTTTTCTAATGTAAACAAATCTAAATTTAGCTAGCCTCTCCTCATAAAATCAGATTATCCATCCCTTTCATTCATTTGGTGGCTGCTCTTTGCACTTTTTCTAGTTCCACGTCTTTTTGTGGCGTGGTACACAAAACGGTACTCTATATGGAAGGTGAGGTCTTACTAATGCTTTATAGAGGGGCATAATTATGTTTACTTCCCTTCCAGCCATTGCCCGTTTAATTCAAGTGAAGATCTTGCTTGCCTTTGCAGCTACTGCATGACTTTGGGCACTATTGCCAAGCCTACTGTCTACAAGCACTCCTAAATCCTTCTCCATCAAGAATTCAACTAATTTTGCCACATTTAATTTATAGAGTAAGTCGCCTGTTTATTCTTGTTTCCCAAATACATGACCTGACATGTATCTGTATTAAACGTCATCTGTCAAATACCTGCCCAAGTTTCCAGTCTATACAAGTTCTTCTAGAGAGAAACTACATCCTGCTATGGATTTACTACCTAACACAATTTAGGGTAAATCAACAATGATGCAGACTTTGCTCTCGATGCCAACCTCAAGGACATTAATAAACAAGTTAAAATGCAGGGGTCCCAGTACCAATCCTTGAAGTACTCCACTCACAACAACTTTAGCCCAACCTAGAAAAAATTCCATTCATGCAGTGGCGTAGCTAGACATGTGCGGGCCCCCGGGCAACATATTTTCAGGGCCCCATTATTAGTGAACATATTCTGTAGATTCAAGAGTTTCCATCGAGCCACCCGAGCGTGTTCGTGGCCCTGCGAACCTGTCCGTCCCCCCCTCTTTTACACCTCCTTACTCTCCTCATGTATTTCTCTCCCCCTCTCACACCCCCTCACTCACTACCCCATTTTCCTCTCACACTCACCCTCCGCTCTCACTTAGTAACTAGTAATTACATTCATTCCCCCCTCCCCCCTGGTCTCATACACATACAATTCCCCCCCTACAATACAGTTCCACCCCCCTCCCCCCACAATACACAAGTTACAATAACCACCTACACGCACACTACGATAACCCCCCCACATTACAATAAGCACCACCCCAACACACGCACACACACACATACTACAATAACCACACAGACACATACACACACACTACAATAAACCCCCCACACACTGCAATAGCCCAGAGGATGAGGGGAGGGGGGGGGGGGGGTTCTTACTGGGAGGATGAGGAGCGGGAGGGGGAGAAGCGAGGAGTGGAGGGGGCTCCGACTGTGCGTCTGAGGAGTGGACGTCTGACCGAGCTGCTGTTGAGGCGTCTGATAATGCACTCCCACCCCACTCAGCACACAGACACTGAAGCACACACAGCACACTGTATACGTGTGTATATATGTAGGAGGAATGGGGCCCTGACTTCAGTGGTCGGACGGCTACACAGCTGGGATAAATGTCCCAGCTCTCCTCCCTGTCGGCGGCCCTGAGTGGGCCCCCCAAGGGCGCGGGCCCCTGGGGTATAGCTATGCCCCTGCATTTATGACAACTCTCCTATCCTTCAACCAGTTCTCAATCCAGGTGCAATTATTTTTACTGCGTCCAATTTCCTTTATTTTGTACACTAACCTCGTGTGGAACGGTATCAAAAGCCTTTGAAAAAATCTAAGTAGACCACATCAACTGCATTACCCTGGTCTAAATTCCTCCTTCAAAGAAACGAATAAGCTTAGTTTGGCACAACCTATCCTTCATAAATCCATGCTATTACTAATAATTTTGTTATCCCTTTAGGTATTCCCGAATATTAACCCCTACTAAAACTTCAAGTAGCTTTCCCACTATTGATGTCAGGCTTACAGGTCTGTAATTCTCCAGTAGTGATCTAGCTCTATTTTAAAATATAGGCAACACGTCTGCTTTACGCAAATCTTGTGGTACTGACCCTGCGGAAATAGAGTCCTTAAAAAATAAATGTAATGGTTTGGCTATTACTGAACTTCGTTCCTTAAGAACTCTTAGATGTATGCCACCTGGGCCAGGTGCCTTATTTACTTTCATTTTATCAAGCCGCCGCGCACTTCTTCCTCAGTTAACTAATTGTTCGTTAATATAGAGGTTGTGACTTCCTCTTATGGCACTATTTTTGCAATCAATTCCTCACACTGAAAGAGTCCTATATTTTCTTTTCTAACCTTTGTGTTATTAAAAAGGTACTTAAAGAACTTTTAAGGTTGATCCAACTATCTATTCCAATCCTTTTTCATTTGTAATTTTTGATAGCCTTTTTGCAACTTTTGTTCCTTAAAATTCTGATATGTCTCCTTCGGACTTTAAAAACTACAGTATACATTTCTTCCCCTTTCCTCGCCTGTCTGTCTATTTAGCCACATTGATTTAGACTTGTTTCTCTTATATTTACTACCCAAGGGCTATACACTGATAATTGTTAGAAATGTACAAAGTTTTAAAGACTGACCATTTATCCCTGCAAAAACAGAATCCCAATTCATTCCTTGTAGATTATTCCTGTTTATTAAAATTATACATTCTAAAATTGAAAGTCTTTGTTGAACCCATATAATATGGTTTTTGATCATTTATTTCAAATGAGACCATATTATGATCACCGTTTCCCAAATGTTCTCGGACTTGAATATTTGTTATTACTTCTACATTGTTTGATATTACCAAATCTAGTAATGCCCCTCTCCTGGTTAGTTCCTCAATATCGTGGGTCATGCAATCGTCTATTAGCACCCCCAAAAACCGGTTTCCTTTAAGTGTAATGCTAATCTCGTTGCCCCTGTGTGACGGGGAGGAAGGGGTTAATACCTGATTTGCTATTATTACTGTGGTTGCCCTGTTCCAGACGTTTTTGTTCCCCATTTACAAGCCATTCCCTGGCTGCCATGTGAAAAGACAAAATGCGTTGCTCGCCATACCCTCTAACCGACACATGATGGCAGTATATAAACCGGCATTTCAACGAGCTGTAGGTATTTTTATGACGAAGCTTCAAAGGGATCTCAATGAGCTGTAGGTATTTTTATGACGGAGCCTCAAAAGGGGTCTCACAGATTTAGAGTCTCCCTGTCTAAAAGGGTGTCAGTTATGAAAATACCCAGATACCCATAAGTTATACACGGCCGGCATTCTGAGGTATCACAGATGCCAGTCTATTGACATTTATTGGTCAAAAATCAGACGGAGCGGCACCAAGTTATGGGTATAGCCCAGGTATGCTAAGTGGCATGGGCGTCAACCTGACCCATGCGCCCTGCCCCCCGGACAGCCCTTTTGACTGGTCTTATGAACTGTGGGTAACTTGGCTATTCGTGGTTTTTTTTGTTCCCACGAGGGGATTGGATCCACATGTTAAAGATAGCTTTGGGCAGTCTATAACTGTGGCTCCCCAGGTATCTCCAGTGTGATTCCTGAATGTTAATCCATGATGTAAAGATGCAAGACTTTGTTCCAGCCCAGCAGCAACCAGTCCAGGAGTGAAGGGGTTAATAACAACATAACCACAGGACTTTTAAAACCAAGGTTGCATTTCTGGCGCTTGCAAGCAAAGGACAATTTCTTTCGTTCCATGGACAATTTATTTCGTTCCCTTATCCCAGTGAGTGTTGTTTTCAGTGTATTCTGCAGATGTCGTGTGTTTGTCTATTAAGGAAATAAATCACAATTTATTTTGCAACTTGTTCTGTTCAATCAAGTACCCAGAAATATAAATGTGTTGATAAAAGCTGGTGTCATCGTGACTCACAGTCTATGTCTGGATAATTAAAATCACCCATTATGAAAACATTACCTAGTTTTGATGCCTTCTCCATTTGCAAAAGTATTTTAGCTTCCTCAATCTCACAGATATTTGGTGGTTTATAGCAGGGGGGCGCAAACTTTTATCCCTGCGCCCCCCTGCCGGCTGTCCCCTCACTCCCGCGCCCCCCCCCAACCCCAACTTACCCGCGCTCCGGCGTAATGACGTCACGTTGCCATAGCAACGTGATGTCACATGACCTCGCAGCGTCATTTTGACGCCGCGTTGCCATGGCGACGCAGGGAGGAAGCCGCTGGAGCCACGGTAAGTTAGGTTAACAGAGGCCCTGCAGCTCCCCCGGCACTTCATTTAAGTGCCTTCGGGAAGCCCGCGGGGCCTCTGTAAACCCCGCGCCCCCCGTCGGCAGTGTCGCGCCCCCCCTGGGGGTCGCGCCCCACAGTTTGCGCACCGCTGGTTTATAGGATATCCCTACAAACATTTTCTGTATACTTTTACCTCCACTGCTAATCTCTATCCACAAGGTCTCTACATTTTCATCATTCCCTTCATAAATATCTTCCCTTATAATACCGTAAGTTTTAAATCCTGTTTAACATATACCAAATACTCAACAACCTCTTCTATTTGCTCAATCCCTCCAAAAATAACCCTCTAAATGAACTGCCGAGTCATGAGTTTCATCTCACCATGTTTCAGTAATGCCTATAATTTCATACTGCTCCCTTGTAGCCATTAATTAAAGCTCCCCCTTTCTATCTGAAAAAAAGAATCATAATCAATGGTGAATACTTGAGTCACCTATAATTTGTATATGAATTACTTTTGCCACAAATACAGAAGCATCAAAATCAAAGAACTTGCAAAAGCAAGAAAGATGATGGGCTGTGACCGAACAGCATGCCGCTGGAACCCAAAAGCAATAGGTCAACCGGTACAGAGTCTATTAAAACAAAGGGTTTAATATAGAAGGTTACTATACACAAAAGTTATTTCATACAAGTCAGCAACCCTCATCTTGTAACTTACAAAAAGGTTCAGTTACAGTCCGTTGGTGTGGATAGGTTTCCTTGAGCTGGTGCTGAGGCAGGGGGGTGCTGCAGAGGCCAATGTCTTCCAGGATGAGAACCACAAGTTAAAATCGCTTCCCCAAGTGGATCGGATTCTAAGGGCAGTGCGTGCCCCTTAAGGAATTCTGGCCCGTTGGTCTATGGGCCGAAGCTGCACCAATCAGGGAGCCTACTAGTAGGAGAGAGGCCAATCAGAATAAACCACATCAAGGTGACATTATAGCTCTGCTCCTGGCCAATCAGGCAATAAGGGGCAGGGCTTATATCCAGCCAATGAGGTGGCCGTAATTTCAAAACAAATAACCCTCTTGCTGGTGCGAAAACCCGTGTCTGCGCAAGGAGGGGATGAGGAATGCAGAAGGGCTCCTACCAGCCATTTGTCCTGGCAGATCACTTCCTGTGGAAGTCACCAGACACTAGGTTGCCAGCGAGGTACAAAGGGTCCCCACGTGGTAGATATTCCTTCCCACACCAGGCCACCACTGTGGCCGTCCGCTTCCCCCTCCATCCCACTGCTGGAGTAGAGTTGGAGGGTGGTAGGGATGCAAGAAGGCCATTAGCAGTCTGCAGATCCTGTGGGGGGGAGAAGTGGCAGTCTGTGAGCCATCTTGAGTGGCCCTCTTTTTTTCCCCTCAATGCCACTTACCATTCCCCCGCCCCCAACTCACTCCAATTGCCGAGCTGAGCAGGATGGAGCAGGGTGAGACAGGGCGTGAGCGCCGGCAGTGAGTAGAGGAGTCAGGACCCAGAAGTGCATGGAAAATTCCCCAACCGTGTGATCTACTGCTGGAGTGCCCCCCCTCCTCCCCACAGACTGAACAGTACTGAACAGGACCGGCGCTGGCAGCAGTATCCAGTGGCCGGTGACTGTCAGGCTGTATGAAGGGCACAGGAGGAACAACGAGGCAACTAAGGAGATGTTTTGGAGGATCTGGGCAGGTAGGAGGGTGGCCAGAATCTCATGGGTGTGCCCCACCCATCACATAGGCCTCCATATGAATGTCAGCAAGACCCAGGTGTTGTTCAACAAATGTGTCAACAATGCAAAGATCTAAATACATGGAATAGAAGAAGAAATTGAAGACTGTCTCCCTTGTCCAACAATTAGCAATGAATGGGCCCTTTTGAATGAAATCAATAGGAGAATGAAGATGGGATGGACAACATTTACATAGTTACATAGTAGATGAGGTTGAAAAAAGACATGTCCAAGTTCAACCTACAGTATGCTAAATTTAGATGACAGATCTTATCCTATTTACAGTACATTGATCCAGAGGAAGGCAAACAAACAACCCCAGCAAAATATCACCCAATGAAATCTCATAAGGTGAAAAATAAATTCCTTCCTTCCTGGCAATCAGATTTTTCCCTGGATCAACATCCTTCCCATGTTTACTTATTTAGTATATCCCAGTATACCTTACCTTTCTAAAAGGATGTCCAATTTTGTTTTAAAGCAATCTATTGTATCTGCCATCACAGTCTCCATGGGTAATGAATTCTACATTTTTACTGCCCTTACTGTAAAGAAGCCTTTACTTTCTTGCTGGTGAAATCTCCTTTTCTCCAACCTTACGGTATAACCCTGTGTCCTTTGTACTGCCCTTCGGATGAATAGTTCTTTCGAAAGCTCCTTGTATTGTCCTTGAATATATTTGTATATAGTTAAATCTCATGTCAAATGTCTCTTTTCTAATGTAAAAGAATCTAAATTAGCTAGCCCCGCCTCAAAAGTCAGATTTGCCATCCCCTTTATTCATGTGGTGGCTCTGCTCTGCCCTTTTTCTAGTTCTAGAATGTCTTTTTTATGGCATTGTGTTCAAAATTGTACTCCGCATACAAGGTGTGGTCTTACTAATGCTTTATAGAGGGACATAATTATGTGTACTTCCCTTCCATCCACTCCCCGTTTAATGCAAGATAAGATCTTGTTTGCCTTTGCAGCTACTGCATGACTTTGGGCACTATTGCTAAGCCTGCTGTCTACCAGCACTCCTGAATACTTCTCCATCAAGGATTCTCCTAATTTATCCCCATTTAATTTGTAAATCGCCTGATTATTCTGGTTTCCCAAATGCATATCCTGACATTTATCTGTATTAAACCGCATCTGCCATTTAACTGTCCAAGTTTCCAGTCTATCAAAGTCCTTATGGAGAAATCCCGCTCTGTTGTCATCAGCAAAGTCGGAGACGTTGCGCTTTATGCCACCCTCAAGCTCATTGATAAACAAGTTAAAAATCAGGGGTCCCAGTATCGATCTTTGAGGTACTCCACTTACAACTTTAGCCCCACCTGAAAAGGTTCCATTTATGACAACTCTGTTGTCTATCCTTCAACTAGTTTTCAATCCAGGTGCAAATATTTTTACCAACCCTAATTTGCTTTATTTTGTACACTAACATCTTGTGTGAAACTGTATCAAAAGCCTTTGCAAAATCTAAGTATATCACATCAACTGCATTTCCCTGATCTAAATTCCTACTTACCTCCACAAAAGAAACTAATAAGGTAAGTTTGGCGCAACCAATCCTTCATAAATCCATGCTGATGATTACTAATAATGTTGTTATCCATTACAGAAGGTGATCCCAATTATCATCCCGTACTAAACCTTCAAATAGCTTACCCACTATTGATGTTAGGCTTACCGGTCTGTAATTCCCCGGTTGTGATCTAGCGCCCTTTTTAAATATAGGTACCACGTCTGCTTTCCACAAATCTTGTGGTACGGAGCCTGTTGAAATAGAGTCCTTGAACATTAAAATGATTTGGCTAATACAGAACTTGACTCTTTAAAAACCCTTGGGTGCATGCAATGGGGACCTGGTGCTTTATTTACTTTAATTTTAATCAAGCCACCTACGCACTTCCTTGGTTAATAAATTGTTCATTAATATAGGCGGTTGTAGCTTCCTCCTACTATTGCAATTGATTATTCCCTGGTAAATACAGAAGCATAAAATGTGTTTAATACATCTGCCTTTTCCTGATCTCCAATAATTTGCCTGTCCATCTCACACTGAAAGGGTCTTATATTTTCCTTTTTACATTTTTTTTTGCCATTAAGGAACTTATAGAACTTTTTAGTGTTGATCTTTCTTTCTATTGCAATCGCTTTTTCATTATCCATTTTTGCCAATTTGATTGCCCTTTTGCAACATTCCTTAGAATTCTGATACGATGTCTCCGTCCCTTCTGACTTTAAGAATGTAAACGCCTGCCTCTTCTTTTCTATTTCCTCCCCTACCTGTTTATTTAGCCACATTGGTTTAGACTTGTTTCTTTTAAATTTATTACCCAAGGGTATACACTGATAAGTGTGCTTTTCTAACAAAATGTAAAAGACTGCCCATTTAAGGCTGCGCTTATAGTGCCGGCGACAGCGAAGCGACGTCGCTTCAAAACAAATGTATTGGAAGCCGTCGCGTGTGCTTATAGTAAGTGCGACACGACGGAGCGACAGCTTGGTTGCGGTCGCTGGAAGTCAAGTCAATTTGATTTTACCAGCAACCGCAGCGACGTTGCGTCGCTGGTACTACAAGCGCAGCCTTAGGCTATGGCCCACTGGCAGCGCGTGCAGCCGAGTTCCCTGGCCTACAGTGAGCTGCAGGAGGAAAGACAGGGGCGCGGCCAGGACGTCACCCGGCACATTCACCCTCATTGGCTGAACCGGCGGGGGGTGTGGCCTAGCACTCCATCGCTAGTTCTGCTCACAATTTTCCTGTCTGCAGGAAAAAACGGAGCACTCCGATTTCTTGCCTCCAATTGGCTCCCTGGCACACCATGTGACACGTCGCCGCACGGGAACACAATCTTGTTATAGCCCCTGCTGGCTGACGCGTCGCCGTATGCAATGAGCCAGGAAGCGAGGAGGCACCGGGGGCTCATAGGGAGAAGGTAAGGGGCTAGTGGGAGGCGCGTGCGCTGCCACGCGTGCCACCGTCTGCAGCAGGGACCTAGCCTGACATTCATTTAGAAGAGACAATACAATCTGTCAAGGAAATCTTTCACTGTGCCTCAAGAGGAAAGTGTTCGACCAGTGTATTCTGCCTTGTGCTCATGTATGGAAGGGAAGCTTGAACCCTAAAATGCAAAGATAATTCAGAAGCTTCAGACAATTTAAAGAAGTATGGAGAAATGGTGCTGGGTACAACCCAAAGAGACAGGAAAAATAATGAATCAATTAGTGAGCAAAGAAAAGCCTGTAACCTCACAAGGATGAAGATATTAAAATGGCAGTGAGCCAGACAGATCACAAGAAGAAATTAGAAATCATTGGACAATGATGGTACTGGATCCAAGTGAAATTAAAATACTAAGACGATGACACCTGCACTCCATCTGCACTGAGACAGACTGATCATGCCTTTAAGATGGTAGCTGTATAATGAATCTCCTTGTGAAGAGAGATGGTTCAAATTATTTCGTTAACTCAATTATTAGGTTGAGTAGATTTTGAAACCTATGCTTCTTTTGCAGTTCGGATTAGATGGGCAAGTCTGTTAGATTCCATTCAGCAGATTTTTCCCGGCCTTAGAGGTGCAATCCGTTCTGAGCAATGAAATCCGGAGGTGGATTGCGCACTCTTAAATCCGCGCGCAATCCACCGCAATCCTTTGCCGCTGATTTTGCGCAGTCCAAAATCAAAAGTATTTCTTTTGCCACTCCCACACTTTCTGGTGAGGGAAGGGAGAAAGATTTTTGTTTTGTTATTATTATTATTTGGCAGCCAGGGAAGGTGGGGCTCTGCTCGTGCTACTCCTGTGAGACCGAGGAGCAATTTTCCCTCAGGCTCAGTTGGCAGTGTATTTTCTGGTACCAGCCATAGGAGTAGCCGTAGTACTGTGACTGCTGCAACCCCGGTTGTGAGCGAGCCACATGAACCTGCTGCTATTGCTGTTCAGTCTGTGTCAGGGGAACTGGTTGTGTTGGCAGGTAGCTCTGACTTAGAAGAAGCAGGTAGGATTGAGGATATTGCCTGCTTGCTGGAGAGAGTTTCTATGAGGGCCACCTTTGTCAGCAGCTATTTCCTCTGTGTCATTGACCACAGGTGATTGTCTATATCCCGATAGAGACTGATGATGATGATTTCTGTGCCTTTGCCAGCGGTTTGAATAGATGTGCAAGTAGGAGATGCAGTAGCACGTGTTGCATGCGCAAGCAGATCAGGCTGGTGTCAGGGTTGCTGGAGAAGAGCCCAGTTTTAGCCTGTCGTAGTCTCCCATGACAGCTTTTGAATCTGTGTCCCGGGATATGGTTTCAGCTGGATCATCCGAGTCCGCTACGCAGAGCACCTCTACTGTTGCTCTAGCTTGGGCTCAGGAAGCATCATCATCATCATCAGGTGGGGACATGGAGGGTTCAAGAGGTTACACAACTCCTTACTATTAGTCTCATCTCTAACAAACAAATCCTTATTCTATTTGTTTCTGCTGCTTCCTACATGGCCTTTTCCTCTGACATGGTTTGAACACTGTGGTTCTTGCTGTTCTGCAGTGTTGCTGTTATTGAGCCAACCCCACAGTTCTCTATTTTTAAAAATAAATATTTAAAACTGCTTGAGCCGGCTAGCTCTAGCACAAACACCCTCATCATCATCACTGCTATTGATCATCAACCCTTTCACACAAAGATCATCTAAATAACCATCATTCATCACCTCCATGAGACAATTGCGTCTGTGTTGGTGGTGTGTGTGTGTGTGTGTGTCTGCAGTACTGACGTTCACCTATTGTCTCCATCTCCACCTGTGACATTACACAGTGCTGTCTGACTGCAAGCCCCCTTTGTCTTACCCCATTTCAGGTTATCACTCTGTATGGTGGTGACAGGTCATGTGACCTCTTAATTCAGAGGTTCCAAGATGGGTACCTGGTCTACCCCTTTTCACAACTGTTTGACATAAGTTACATGCAGCTGTAGTCTGATCTATTGAAATTTTATTTATTTAAAAAAAATAAAAATCTAACACCACACAATAGCTCTTGCATTGAAAATACGGCAAGCGGGAGACGTAACTGGTGATTGTGGATGGTGCAAATGAAATCGTGGTCGGCGATGTTGTGGTGCTGATGTTGGCCATTGGTTAACATCATCATCACAACAAGAACCACGACTGGGCAATGGTACTAGTGATGATGACATCTGTGTACAAGAGGGTGCAACTGATAAGGATAGTAACATCAATGTCCGTGATGTTGATGATGTTTGGTTATGTTTACTAAATAATGAATATACAGGTTTGTTATTGCTGCTTGGAGGTTTCACTTGTGGTTGAATCTGTATTTTCACAATCTTTAAAGAATGATCAGTATCATTATTTGCATCTGAAGCATCATCACATTCATCATCACCCCCACCACCAGTGCCACTGCCACCACAACCACTTAAATCAGTCTTTCACACCATCAGCAACATCATCAGAAAAAGCCTACTCATTCATAAGTGATATTTGAATGGATGACTCTGCTCCTCAGAGTCATCAAGTCCCTGTGACTCTCCCGTCTTCTTCATCTGACTGTTTTAACAGCTCTTAAGAGGTCATCTGCCATCAATGCCAGAGCTTGTTCGGCATTCATTCATATTTTTGAATGCAACAAGAAGGATGAATCTTTTGCATGACTTAATAGTGGGCTTGGCAGTAGTAAGAAAGAGCAGCAGCTGGCACTGGTGGCAGTCGACATGGCTTTCCCTAGAAAAAGGACTGTTTCATTAACATTCTCAATAATATGCTTCCCCACATTACTACTACTAGTAGCTGGGGTCCTAGGCTGACGAACTTCCCATCCCCATTTTAAAGATCGTAATAGGAGGTTCATTGTCTACTAGGCAGGGGTGAAGGGATGTGGACCTTCTGCACTGAGATTGGGATTCAGTGAGTGTCATTACCCTTCGCTAATATTTGCAGTGAGTAGTAGGCACACCAGCAGCACCAACTTTCCCCGATTTAACTTGATCCGATTCCGCATCGCCACAACCAAAACTACATCCACCTCGTCTTGTCCCTCCACGTCTACTATCAAAATAATTCTTCAAACTACTAAAACTGGTATTACCATTAGACGTTATTATTTGTTAACTTCACTTATTATATATATGCTCGTGGTATAGTAGACTTGCTGCTAGCTAATTTACGGTCAGACACACTCCGATGATCTGCTGCTATATACTAGCCCTACTAGTCTGCCTGGCGCATGGCACTTGGAGCAGAACACAGGTTTCCTCCCCACCACACATCACATCCCTCCCACTCAACTCATTGTTCGGTATCAAATAAATGTATTTTATAATTATACAACTAGTTGCAGTGAAAATAAAATTATATCATTTATATAATAGACGAAGCAAAGAACAAGCCACTGTGAGGCCAGATGAATGCACTGGTATAAGAATAACACAAGGCACTGCGGATGTTTCTAAATGCTATTTAATGAGCCAAAAACTTAGCGACGTTTCGACTAATGTGGTCTTTTTCAAGTGGTGAGTGGCTTGTATTATTCTTATACGACTGTATGACTTGGATTTCCAGCAGGACTTCTTTTCACGCAAGAGCACAGGTAAATATAAAAGATTTTGGAACATATGGTGTGCAGTAGTAATCCTCCTTCTGCAGGCCAGGTGAATGGACAGACACCAGACACAGACAGTGGGTCAGTCACAGCTAAATACTACACGTTTTATTAAATAGATGTTAGAAATGTTTGACCTGGCTAATTGTTATAACAACACAACTACACTGCCAGTAGGCAGTCCTAAAAGCAAGCAACTCAATTAAATTAAAATTTAGTCGAGTGTGCATTAAATAGATAATAATCTAGTGGCGACAGTGGCGTGGCAGGGTCACTGGTCAGTGGATTGGACACACTGGGTGGTGGTGTACCATGTAATGTTAATTAATAAAAAAAAAACAATAAAGTAGATAACTAGTAATTTAATAGTAAACTGTGGTATAATTATAATATTACAGTATTACTGTATAGGAAGTCAGAAAAATATCTTGAAGTCCGATATCACTCTCTACTTTATCTAGTAAGTTAAATGTATATGCATGTTTGGAGAGGGGAGGAGAGAGAAGAGGAGAGAGAAATACTTCACCCAACACCAGCTTCGATGAAGAAAACTCGGCACTGCATGATAGTGATCAACAAGGAATTGTATTGGGACAACCAATATAACCATCGTTTCGGTGCGCTGCACCCCAAGGAAGCTCCCAGAGCCCACATTGCTCACTATCATGACGTGCCAAGTCTTCGTCGATCTTGGTGTTGGGTGCAGTATTTCTATATTTATTTTAGGTCTTGCGCACTTGTGCTTTCCTATGAGGTTTTTTGAGGTATGCGTACTATACACATTGCTTGCATATCTACTGTATATAAATACATATACAGGGATGAAAAAAAATCCTGTGTGCCTAAAATTCTCCTCATCACTGCGCCTGTGCTGTAACTGACCTGATTGAGAGGTTAAGTTTCCGTTGCGCAGCTCCATGAGGAGAGGGTCGAGGGGAGAAATCAGAGCAGGAGGCTAGTCAAAGCTGAGAGCGGAGATGCGAGAGAGTGTCAGTGTACGTGTGAGGAGCGGAGGGAATTGGAGAGCAGGATGCAGAGGGGTGGGGCTAGTGAGAGGTGTCACTAAGGCTGCGCATATAGTGCCAGCGACGTCACAACAAATGCGTTGCCGCCGTCGCGTGCGCTTATAGTAAGCCTACGCAGCAACGGCTTGGCCGCGATCGCTGGAAGTCCTCTCAATTTGATTTTTCCAGCGACCGCAACTTGACGTCGCCGGCACTATAAGCGTAGCCTAAATGCGGGTGTGTGTCTCCGTTTATCTGTGCAAGCGTCACTGTGAGTGTGTCACCGATACACAGAGCCGACGATGGGTGGGGAGGGACAGCCTCCCTCATTCTCCCTCCCCCCCCCCCCAGTGCCGCCTAACAAAACATATACACACACATACTAATATATATATATATATATATATATATATATATATATATATATATATATATATATATATATATATATATATATATATATATACACATATATATATATATATACACACATACACATATATATATATATATATACACACACATACACATTATATATATATATATATATCACACACACACACACACACACACACACACACATACATACATACATACATACATAGCACATTCTACATGCTTCCTAAAATTCACAAAGAGGGTAACCCTGGTCGCCCTATTATCTCTGGATCTGGCACACTGAGAATATTTCTGGCTGGGTGGGAGGCATTCTAAAACCACACATCAGGGCACCACCGACCTGCTTAACAAACTTAATATCATTGGCCCCCTCCCAACAGGAACACTACTAGCAACCATGGATGTAGAGTCACTTTACACTAACATCCCCCAGAAAGATGGGATTTCAGCCTGCAGATACTTTCTGGGACCACAGGAGCCACTCACAGAGACAATGATTAAATGCATTGAATTTATTCTGATCCATAACTACTTCACATTTGGAAATAACACATAACTCCAGATAACCGGGACCGATATGGGCACTTGGATGGCGCCACAGTATGCCAATCTGTTCTGCGCAAAACTGGAAAGTGACTTTCTTTCCCCCTGTCACTTGAGACCCCTTACATACCTTCGCTACATCGATGACATCCTCCTGATTTGGACCTCTGGTGAACAGGACCTCCTACAGTTCCATGAGAACTTCAATACGTTCCACATGACCATCAACTTCAAAACTCGCCCATTCCCCAGACGAAGTATACTTCATAGACAACACCATTACTATAAAGAAAAAACAACTACAGACTTCTATATACCGCAAACCTACAGACAGAGCCGGCTATTTGAGGGAAAACAGCTTCCACCCGACACACACTAAGCATGCATCCATCTACAGTCAAGCCACAAGATACAAATCGGATATGCTCCGATATAGCAGACAGCGGCTTACAGCCTTGAGATCAGATTTCATAAACCGTGGATATAACCACAGAATTGTAGACCAGCAAATCCACCAGAATATCAAGAAGTGATCTCCTTGAATAGAGCCAGAAAGAGACAAGCGACAGGGTACCTTTGGTGGACACATATTACCCACACCTAGAAGCACTACGCAAGATCGCCAGGTAACTACAACCCATTCTCCAGGAAGATACAAGACTGCAACAGGTCTTCTCTGAAACACCCTTATTATCATACAGATAACCTCATAATCTCAAGAAAATGATGGTGAGGAGTAAAGTATTCAACAGTACAACTGAATATGGGACAAGACCATGCCAGGACGCAAGATACAAAACCTGGGCAATGCTCCACACAGCGGGCACAATACAAATACCACACAGGAATCTGGAGTACAAAATCAGAGGAAGGTTCACCTGTTCCTCCAGCAATGTCGTGTACCTCATCATGTGCATGAAATGCCCAGGGGGCTGCTACTACATAGGTGAAATGGGACAGGGGCTAAACAAGAGAATGAATTTGCATCGCCAAAGCATCACATGCAGAACAAGAGACAGTCCTGTCGGCGAACATTTATCTAACTCTGGCCACAAGATGAACGATCTGAAGGTGGCCATACTCAAAGGCAAATCTTAGAACACCGAAAGAGAGACGGTTGCATGAATACAAGTTTATGCAACTGTTCGGGACACTTAGCGATGGCCTAAACCAAGACCGAAGTTTTATGAGTCACTGCTGACATGAGAAATCTCTTCCCGTGAGTGCTAAAGGCCATGTCCATACATACTGCGCTATATATGTATGCACACACAGCTGTCTCTTACACATACAAATAATATGTAATTCCATCCCTATATACCAATAAGGACCAAATAGTATCTACACACATTTTTAGTAATGCTACATCCTCTTACATTTCCTCACCTAAACACACGATAGATAGATAGATAGATAGATAGAGATAGCTTTACTGTGGAGGGTTTTTGTCACTTTTTCTACCCACCATAACTTAACTAAGTGTGGTGAAACCTATCCTAAGCTTCATTTTGCAAAGCCAGTATAACCAACCACACACTGATGAGACCCATTAAAGGTCGAAACGGCTGTCTGTGGGTGGGTTTACAGGCTATGCATCTTAACCAAGGCTGTGCTCAAAAGCTGTGAAATACAGCAAGCATAAGCTTACAGGGGACCATGTTATATGGTTTTGAAGCAAAAGGTGACACTGTGTGCTCATTTGCATGTCATTTCCCAGAATCCCTTGCTGCATTGGAAGCACTGTGTGCTGGGTGATAATGGTGAAAAACAGGGTTGCAGACCTGTCTAAGACATGCAAATGAGAATACAGTAATATTTCCATGTGATATAGATAGATACACACACAGGTTAATTTTTAAGCTACAAGTTTTATGTAAATAATATAGAAATGTTTGAACTGCAGCAGCAGCACTAACCAAACCAACCCACAGCCAAACCCTGCCTACAACACAATGGCTTAATAAACTTGAGGCTGCACCCGTATTTATACACTACTCCTCCCATAGTAATTCCGTTTGCGGATTCAGATTCCGTTTGCAGATTTCGATTCCGAATCCATTGAACGGTTCTTCATCGATAGGGAAAAAAAAAATATATAAAACGAATCTGCCTTTTTGAGACTGATCCGCAGAATGTCACGGCTCAAAGCAACTTCCCAATCCGCCGCAGATTAGGATTTCAGCGAAAATTTTGCCCATCTCTAGTTAGGATAATTGCACAAATCTATTTCTTATTTACCAACTGGTAAACATTGCAGTGTTTTCTGAAAAAACAGCACTATGCAAAACTGATGAAAAATACCATCTGAAACCACTATAGTTGTGATCGAACCTATTGCTTATCTAAGACACAGGCAATTCTGGAAAAGGGGATCGTCAGACCCACAATACACAACAGTTATGGACAGAAAAAAAACAGTGGCAAAAATGTAATACCACTGACACAGCCTGTAACACAGCTTCCATTTGATACGAGATCTCATTCACATATATCAATTTCCTGGGTACAACCCTGTAACTAACAAAAAAATGGACAGCACCTAATTTTGTATATAACAGTAATGTAATTTCAGCATTTGGTTCCATCTAAATGTGGTATGTGACAGTGTTGAGTTAGACTTCTATAAAGTCCACAAATGCTCTGTAGACACTACTACATACACACATCATATTTAACCCATTCAGTGCTACTATGGACAGCAACACATTAGCAATGCATTACTCTCCAGTACCAAAGGGCTTAAAAATGTTAGTGCCTCTTTGATTAAAATCATTAGTTGTGGGATATTAAATGCCATCCTAGATTACTTAAGCGTCCTCAGAATGTTAAATAACCCATCTTCTCATTTTCATCAAATTCTATTTGACTATAACACGTTTGTTTTTAAGCAGAAAGGCCTGTTTGACACAGAACAAAGACATCCTTAGTGAATGAGGCCTTAATTTTCCAATGCAATTCCTATCAGGCCTACACAAGAGGCTTGGAAAAATAACACACATTACTTCTATCTGCCTCTTCCCTGCTCGTATATTTAACCCACTAGACTTTAACAAACAAAAAAAAGGTGCAGATTTGTATTTTTATGCTCAGACTTACGTTTTTTTTATTTTTTATTATGCGTTTCTTCTGGTAACCTCTTCCAGCCAAAGTGACACAGTTTTCGTGTAGGCTGATGTTGATTCGTGCTCAGAAGCAGGGTAGTACAGCTGCAGGCAATCACACTCAAGAGGAAAAAAAAAAAAAAAAAAATCCAAGCCAGACAGGGCCTGCCTTTGCAACACAGTAAACAAGAGGCCCTCCAACCATTACGGTCCTGCATTCAGAGCCCCCTCGCAGAAACCACCTACATGCAGAAAAGACAGAGAGTGTCTCCAATCAAACCAACATGGTTCCCAGTGCACACTTAGCACAAGCACTGTGTCAATATTGCCTAATTGCCAAGTGATGCATCCGACACGTACTATATGATTGAAGCCACGACAAGCGTACGAACATAAATGCACTGGGCTAAGCCTCTAAGCAATGCCTTTATATCTGACAAAAGGAGGCCTACGTGTCCCAGCAGAAACCCCTGCAGAAGTGTACATAAAGAAAATTATTTTAAAAAGCAGGAGAACCTATATATACACGATTGGCAGTTCAACACTTTTGTCATTATCAAAATGCAATAGCCTCAGTGGTTAACATGTATGGCAATATTACATTGAATTCCAAAAAACAAAATATATATATATCTGACCATAACATAACTAAGGCGATATCGCTTGAACCACAATAGATTACATTATATCTTACTATTAGCATTTTACGGTCACAAACTCCTTTATGCTTTAGATGTACAGTATGCTTCAATGCCTGAATCCAACTGTCCTTTGTCAAATGTAACTGCTGAGGCAAGAAGTGAATTAATCTTATGAAAAACATACCCTTAAACACAGTGGAATGTGAGTTACGTGCCATTTAGTGCTATTAATAGCTAAAAAGAAATGTATAACTGAATTCAAGTCAACAAAACATGCTGCAGTCACTGCAATCACATTTTTAAAAGAAAGCAGTATATTACTAAGCATTGTCTGATTATAAACATTGTCTTTGTCCTGTTATTAACCACTTACCCAATCCAAAAATCCCCAAGGCTTTATGGGCTGCCTTACTCTGCGGATGACAGTAAAAAGGAGCCCAGTTTCACACTGAATAACTGAACACATTTTCACTAAAGGTCTCCATTTTTCTTGATTGTAGCCATTACAAAGCCAGCTGAAAAGCTGGGACCGGTCAGTTTACTTAGCATCAAACTGGGCGAGATTGCAGAGCTGCTGATTTCCTGTTTTAGGAAGTATCAAGAGATCTTTCCCAAGGCGGAATACCTAGTGTTCCAGTCTCCCAGCCTTTGTTCTCCACTTTGCCTCATTCATTACAGCTGCCTTCTCTGTGTCTCTCCTCTGCTAAGCTCCCCTCTCGCTCTCTCAGGCCTCCAGCTAACAGAACAAGATGCAGATGCCAACTCAAATGAAAATATACACTTTAAGATACATTTTATTTTTTCCCCCCTTCCATAGGCGTGAAAATAAAAGTTAATAACAGGATTTCTAATAAAGCTGACGCCGTTTAACTGTATAAACGTTAAATAATACTATTTAGCACACCAAAAAAAAAAAATATGTAAAAATTCAACAAACATCTGTTTTGTCATTTACCTATTAATTGGTGAACTATAGTATGCAGTAAGTGGCACTGTAATCTTTTATGAAATTCCATCTACTTAAATGTTTTTTTTTATTCTTACTTTATAATCTTCAAATGAGGTTTATATTGGGTACTAAAGATCACATTTATGTTGAATATATTTTTATATAATGAAAAAGATAAGAGTTATCAAAAAAACAACAGTACATTTCGGAGTCTATATTGCAGCAAAGAATTGTGGGTATCGCAATCCATGTTTTATATTGTACAAATGTACTGGTTTGTTTGGAAATGATACAAAATGCAACAAAATAAAACCCACAAGAATGTTGCAAACATACAAGCTGCTGCACGTATTCCAAAAGGTTAGACACACAAATAACTACCTATAAATGTAATTAATGCCGCAGATTAATAAATACCTGTATTTACAAACTTTATAAAAAAAAAAAAAAAAATTTTAAAAAACAACGTTTAGTTCAAATATCGGGAGACCTACCTGAATATCTTCAATTCATGGATACAAAATAATTAGCATCTTATTGTAATCAAATTCAAAATACTCCAATCGCATCCTTTGAACTTTGACCTTTTAATCTCTGTTCAGTTGCTCTTAAAGCAATGAATGGGTTAAAAACAAGGACATCATTTTACTTCCTAGCTCAACGTTAATGCAAATGTAGTTGGGTTTTTTTAAAGCCTTTTTTTTTTGTGTGCGTTTGTACACAATGCTCCACATTTACATTTGGCCTTCGCCACAAACATACTGAGTAGCATCTTTTCAGTTTTTTTTTTACACGATTGTCTATTAAAAGATAAGACCAGGACATAACACCCGACTCAGCTGCACGCGCAGAATTACAGAACATGCAAACCCCAAATCCCAGGTAGCAGATCTGTCCTGGATGGTGACTGCCCCAGCACAGCAATGCCCAGCATTGCAGGTCACATCTCAAAAAAAAGGTGTATTTCTTAAGGATAGAAATGCAACAGACATGTAACACACACACACACACACACACATCCCTCCTCCTCCCCATGAATGCAAATATGCACATGTTTTTTATTGCAGGTTTCACATACCAGCGCTGTGTGTCTATAGTGCAATTCATACTGAGTGGGGATGGCACCTTCCTTGCAATCTCCTCTGCTTTTGGCTGCCATGAAAGGAGAAAGCTCTCCCACCGAAGCTCAAGTGACTGCATTGTTCATGAGCGGATCTGACTCAAACCAGTTTCAGCCGGATCTGGACACCCTACATAAAAGGCTGTGGCAACCCTAAGGATACATGCCATTAGTCCCAAAATCATAGGCCTTTTTTTTTTTTTTTTAACCTAATTCTTCCAATATTTTAGCATTCTCCCTACTCTTACCGGGTGGGAAGGGACAATGTTATGGGTGGGGGTGCTGTATTAAATCAGTGACATATATACACATTAACCGTGTATAAATCCAAGGGGGTTGACACCGCGCCCCCCCCCCTCAACTCCCCATTCTAGCCCCTTTGCATTTATCTTGGGGGGGTGAAACTACACCCCATATTCTATCCCCCATGCCTTTAACTGGAGAGGGGGGCAATGAAACTGCAGCACCCCTAGTATCAGCCCCCATGCATTTATCCGGGGGGAGGGGGAACCGCAGCACCCATAGTTCTCGCACCATGCATTTAACGGCAGGGGGGAGGAGGGGGAAGCTGCAGCACCCTTAGTTCCCGCCCCATGCATTTAATAGGGGTGGGGGGGGGGATGGGGATGAAACTGCAGTACTCCTAGTCTAGCCCCCATGCATTTAACAAGGGGGGAGATGAAACTGCAGCCCCCCTACATTTATCTGGGGGGGAGATGAAACTGCAGCCCCGCTAGTTCTAGTCCCAGTACATTTATCCGGGGGGGGGTGAAACTGCAGCCCCCCTAGTTCAAGCCCCTGTACGTTTATCCGGGGGGGTGGGGGGGAAGTGAAACTGCAGTCCCCCTAGTTCTAGCCCCTGTACATTTATCGGGGGGGGGGAGTGGAACTGCAGCCCCCCTAGTTCTAGCCCCTGTACATTTATTGGGGGGGGGAGGAGTGAAACGGCAGCCCCCCTAGTTCTAGCCCCTGTACATTTATCGGGGGGGGAGGGTGAAACGGGAGCTAACCCTAGTACCTAGAGGGTGAAACGGGAGCTCCCCCCCTGTACATTTTTCGGGGGGCGGGAGTGGAACTGCAGCCCCCCTAGTTCTAGCCCCTGTACATTTATCGGGGGGGGGGGGAAGGAGTGAAACGGCAGCCCCCCCTAGTTCTAGCCCCCATTTATTGGGGGGGAAGGAGTGAAACGGCAGCCCCCCTAGTTCTAGCCCCTGTACATTTATCGGGGGGGATAAACGGGAGCTCCCCCCCTGTACATTTTTCGGGGGGCGGGAGTGGAACTGCAGCCCCCCTAGTTCTAGCCCCTGTACATTTATCGGAGGGGGGGAAGGAGTGAAACGGCAGCCCCCCCTAGTTCTAGCCCCTGTACATTTATCGGGGGGAAGGAGTGAAATGGCAGCCCCCCCTAGTTCTAGCCCCCGTACATTTATCGGGGGGGGGGGGAGGAGTGAAACTGCAGCCCCCCTAGTTCTAGCCTCCGTACATTTATCGGGGGGGGGGGGGGAGGAGTGAAACGGCAGCTCCCCTAGTTCTAGCCTCCGTACATTTATCGGGGGGGGGGGAGGAGTGAAACTGCAGCCCCCCTAGTTCTAGCCTCCGTACATTTATCGGGGGGAGGAGGAGTGAAACTGCAGCCCCCCTAGTTCTAGCCTCCGTACATTTATCGGGGGGGGGGAGGAGTGAAACGGCAGCTCCCCTAGTTCTAGCCTCCGTACATTTATCGGGGGGGGGGGGGGGAGGAGTGAAACTGCAGCCCCCCTAGTTCTAGCCTCCGTACATTTATCGGTGGGAGGAGTGAAACTGCAGCCCCCCTAGTTCTAGCCTCCGTACATTTATCGGGGGGGGAAGGAGTGAAACGGCAGCTCCCCTAGATCTAGCCCCCGTGCATTTGGCTAATTGCAGAAACAGTACACACGCAAAGGCCCCTTCACGCCACCACCTCCGTTTCCTTATTCTTTTTTAATCGGGTTCTCGACTGCACGGGACCAAGCACAGGGTCTCCATTAATACGCTTCCTCCGCCACTAGAATAAAAGCATGGAAGAGGAAGAAGAGGCGATGAAGCCATGAAACTGACAGCAATGCAGCAGGACTCTCCATCTATTGTTTATATGGATTGTGAAAGGAAAGGGTTGGGCGGAAGTGCCGAGGGGAAAAATGCATTGTGCTGCTGACCCTTTGGGCACCGAAGTGGGCAAACTGGCCGTCTACAAGCACACGTTTATGCAGTAAAAAAAATATATTAAATATTTATTGACTAATATAAATATGCGCCAAGTGTTACTCAGTAATTTTTTTTTATAAACTGTTGAGCTGAAAATAAATAAAAATGCATATAATGCTCAATGTATTACATTAAAGATGGCAGCTCCAGTGCACAGTTAATGCGCTGGCTTGCATACATGTGAATGGAAGTTAATGGTGCGTTTTCCAGCTTCTCATGATAATAAATGTGATCGTCAAGAAGAAAAAAAAAGCAGAATAGTTTGTTTCAGAGACCAAAAGGTACAGTCCCACGCAGCATCATTAAAAGCTAACCAAACCGGATGTACAAGACATACTGTACTGCTTTGGGTCTGGGCTAATTAAGGGATCATATATCACAGAGGCTACACAGAACACTGCACTGATTACAAGCTTACAATGAGCAGGACTGAGCCATGAAGCAGTTTTTTAACCCCTTAAAGCAGCAGCAATATTTGTATTTTTTTAACTTTACCTGAACCGGGACTCTATGAACCACCGAGGTGCAGGGGCCCTCCTCCCCTCAGCTTCCCAGATATTTTTTTGTGCGCGCCTATTTTGATGAAACATGGCCACGTGATGACCAATAGAAAGCCGTGACATCACCTGCCAATGATGTCACCGCTTTCTTATTGGCTGGCAGGTCAAGCCTTGACCCCCCCCCCCCCCTCGCCGCCATTTTGCATCAGCCGGACACATATTCTTCCAGGTGCCACAATGGAGGAAGCTGGGGAAGGTCTCCAGATGTCATGGTACAACAACAGAGGAGCTCGTGGGGGGTGGCGCAGGTTACTACCCGACATAGAATCTGCTGACCGAAAAAGTCATACTTTGGTGCAGCATAACAATTACATTGCAAGACAGCAGGGAGGGCTATTATACCTACCTTCCCAAAATACTGACAGGTTACACAAGGTTCTCCTTTTGAAACTGAAAGGGGCTGAATCAGCCTTTGAATACTGGGCCCTCTGGTTTCGTCTGAGGCTGATGAATCAACTTTTTGGGAGTAACTATTCAGGGCAGAGGAAAGATCATAGAGATATATCAGCTCGTACGTACCTTGGAAATTATTGGAGTTGGCATGGGGGAGTCTCCTTTTCAATCTTGGGTATAGTGTACCCCTGCAAAAATCCACAATCTCTCAGGGGTATAGTATTTACCTCAATCCACATTAATATGGCTGCTGCTGGACGTGGAGGAGGTGGAAAGCTTCTTTGAAATGTTATGCATTTTGAAAATAAAATGTATGTTATCAGCATTTGGACTTTCTGTAATAAGTGGGAAGATAACAATAAATACATTTACAATCTATAGGATGTACCCCCCAAAAGCACATATATACTGTATGACTGGTTTACATAAAAAAAAAAAAAAGGTGCAATCCCACAGAGCTAGCCAGAAACACAACAATTTATAAAGAATATAATTGTCTAATCAGCTTCCCTAAACAACCCCAAGCATGCTAATAGCACATCTTTGGCTGCTGCCATTTGAACAAATTGCATTTCTTAGAGGCCTCTGAGGGGGAAGTGTGTTTGTCAATGAAGTGATTTCTTTAACCTCATCCCACCCTGTCCTCCTCCAGAGGACCAATAAAGATAATGGAAGGAGGGTTTCTGCTGAGCACACAGTGACATCAGGCAGGAGGAAGCAGCCACAGGAAATGAAACCCCTCCCAAGTCTCAGCTCACCATGTTTATAAAATACCTTTAACAGATTTTGGGAATGAAAAGGCTGTCTGACCTACATTTAGCCCATTAAACATATCACTGGAACCTGTTCACTTTGTCCCTAGAAGGGATTGTCCCTTTAAAGCTCCCAGCCCTGGATTCCACATGCCGTCCTGGTGTGAGCCTGAAACGTTTACTTCCTGTGAGGAATCCATACCTTGCCAGGACAGAGCATGCTCAGTAGCAGCTGCTGAAGCCACACTCCCTGGTGTCGCCCTGACTAGCTGTGAGTGTTGATTACCACTTTAAAGCGCATACTGTGCAGTATGGTACATACAGTACACAAACTACAGTGAGGCTAAAACATAAGGATGACGGCCCTAAGGAACCCCCTCCTCCCCCAGCCCCCCCCCCCCTCTCCTCCCTCAGCCCCTCCCCCCCCCTTCCTCCAAATGTTTTTTCTGTGCAAATACAGTTTGAGATGATATGATATGACATGTATTGACCTAAATGCATGACATATGTACAGGTAATGATGCACTACGCAGTGGTGCACGTCACAAGTTTTGTTTTTTTACTTTTGGGAAAATATTCATAAAAGTAAATATTAGAGACGTGTGGGTTATGCACTGCGCCGTTGTACACGTCGCAGTTTTTTTTTTCTTGTGGAAAATGATTTATGTATTGTTATAATCTTGCTGTAAAGATTCACTGCATAATACCATACCCAAGCTGGAGAATGTGTCTGCTCCTGCATGGTACATTCCCTCCAACTGTGCCTAAATATTAACAACAGCTGTACCTACTGTACCCATGTATGCGCATGTGTGGAAGCAGTGCTGCCTATCTCCCATTACTTGGAGCTCAGAACCTCCTGTTAATTACAGAAGCTGGAACATCAATCACTAATTAGATAAATGGCCTTCATGTTATAGAAAATGTATCACTATCTGTATTTTTTGTATATGTTACGACAGTGTTTCTCAAACTAGGGTGCCTCCGACTGATATTAAGGGTGCCCAGTGGGGGGGGGGGGGAATAAACTAATTAGGTGTGCTTTTAGCGTGTAATATTTTACAATTAAATTTACCAATGTATAATTATATTTACAGTCAATTATGATAACACTGTAATTGTAAATGTAAAAGTAGATTGTAATTAGAAATGTATTTTCAGTTTTTACCCTGTTTTATTGGAACTTACAAAATGTGACCGTTGATAAAGTAATGGCATACCACAGCAATTGGATCATCTAAATAGGGTTGCCCTGTGCACAATTAAAAGGTTGAGAAACACTGTTAGTATAAAAACAAAGTATTTTAATGTTAACATGATATTTGCCAAATAATAAATTGCATGTGTTATGGAGTCTACATAGTAGGTGCATACTTGCTTATAATCGTCTATATCCCACAAGAAAAGAGAAAAACAAAAGTGTACATGTGGCTAATTGTGGATGGTCTGCTGGTAAGACACCAAGAGACAATGAAAGGGCAAATAAAGTTGGCATTATTTTGTAAACTATTTAATGCTTAGTCAGCTTTTGAAACAATGGCTCACAGTTCTCCTTTATGTAAAAGTTCTAGTTAAACCAGTTTTCACTTGGTTCTAATATGCGCAGGTTTAAAACATGACAATCTGGGAAAGGGGAATGTTTGGATAAAAGATAGCCTTGTCATGGAGATTAAATGAATGGGAGCTAGTTGTTGGCAATACGAGACGGTCGCCATTCGGAGGGATTTCTTCAGCCCTAGAAAGGAGTGTTATACTAGCCTGGCATTATAGTGAAATGTGGTGATGAGACTTGAGAGCAGGGTTGCCACCTTCGACTGACCGTCAACATGGAGATTTTTTTTTTTAATGACGTGTTGCCATGACAACGGGATGCTATGCAACGTCATGCTGCGTCAAGTTGCCATGACAACGTAACATCGCATGACGTGACATGTGGCGTCTAATTGTCATAGCAACGGGCATCACATGATGCTGTTAC